>NW_023596225.1:45611026-45634422 GCF_011947565.3 Pollicipes pollicipes | reverse complement strand
GCATGGCCACCGAGAGCTCATACGCGCTCGTTTGTTGTGAACAAATCCGCACCCCTTTATCGGTGCCCTGGGTCGTGTAATCGTCGCCGGGATCGCAGCGGCCGAAAAACGCCGCCCGCTCTGAAAAACGCCTCGGAGTGACAAGGCGAGCCGGCCGCCGGCGAGACAGGTAAATAGAGCTGGCCGCGGCCCGACCGGCCATATTCATGTCACTCTTTGTGCAGGCGGCGCCGACAAAAACCGGGCTCATCCCACCTGGGCAGGCCTGCGGTGGCCTCGTTTAATCGTCCGCGATAAGCAGCGCGGCCGCCTGGCGGCGCCGCGGATACTGCGCCGCCGGGCAGCGGGAGCCGGAGACTGCGCCTATCGCCGCGGAGAGAGGCGCCAGCACCGGCTGGCAGCGCCTATCCGTCCTGGAGTACGCCCGTGTGGTGACCGATGAACGGACGCCGGCCCTCGTGTGGGGCTGCCCGCATCAGACATTCAGATATTATGCGCTTCGCATTGCAAATGTTTGCATAAGTTGGCTGCTGCGCAGCATTAGTTTGCAGACGTGCAGACAGCTGTAGCGGGAATCCGCTCACACGGCGGCCTGACGGCCCATGATAAGCTGTGATGCGAGACATCAGAAGCATCAGACTTGTGTGAGGTGTTGCCAATAAAGCACGAGCCTGTTAGCTTAGCCGACGCCGTGGAAAATGCATCTTGTTCCTCGAGACATTTTTATCGTGAGAGCCTGCATACATCATGCAAATGTTCCTGTGAGATTAATACTTCCGTGGCCGTAATCTCCAGTGCTGTGACAGATAACACCGGTCGAGCGCGTTCCAATGGTATTGCGGGCAAGTGCAAACGACACATTTAAGGATTGCAAGGGCAAATGCATCACAACGCGATCAAGTACATTTAAGGGGAGCGCATGGGGTTTTGAACTGAAAGTGCCATCATGAAGATCATTCGGCGGCAAATGGCAGCCCTGCCGTTCCTAAGAACCCAACCCCTCTACTTTATGTGCCAGACGTCCGCGAATATTTGCAGGCTATTTTTTTGCAGACTATTTTGAGGTCACCCAGGCATCCCGCGACGCCGTGAAAACGTCATTCAAATCCTGCCATTCTACTGGCCATGCGGCGATCAAGGCCAACAAGATATAGCCGCCGAGTCGTTCAGATCTGGCGTTCGTGAGCACGACTTCCAGATATGACGGCCGTCAACTGGTTTTTAATCAATACTGTGCAAGGAGCGTTGGCGCAGTTAAACAATGACGAATTAAGGAGCATGTTCACTGAAATGAGAAACTGGATTGTCAAAAGTAGTCTTTTCCACTTACCAGTAAGAATACCAATAGTTCTGAGTGAGCTAGCTTAATCGTACGTGATTATTGCTTCAATATCTTCACATGTTGTACATTCCCTTGAAGCCCTGTTGTTCATATAAGGCCATCCACGCGCGTGAAGTTAAGGCCGAGATTTGGCCTTAACCATCACCATTCAGTGACCGCCGCGTGGCAGCACTGCTTCGCCTTATCACACTGGTTCCCTTCAACGTAAACACACTCATCTGTGTTCGTGACGGTTGAGACAACTATAAACTACGGAGCAAACAATCAACAAATCAATGACAATACGGCTCAACTGTGCTGTTCATCTCCATACTTGTGTGTTATGGTGTGGCTCTTTAGATAAGCTGCTATGATTACCTGAAACGCTGCTTCAAATGAATGTTTTTGCTTATATTTGTATGGCATTTGACACTACGCTTAAAAAGCTTGTCAGCTTATCAAGAAAGCCATTTAGCGTTCAAGAAACATATTAGCAAGTCGAATCTAGACACGATGCTTGTCGTATATCACAAAAGGCTGCCTGAATGTCCTGAATATATAACCACAACGGCAATGCGGCTGTGACCGATGGCTTTTTAGCATATTAAATGTGGGCAAAAGATGTTTCCTGCACTCGGTCGGATCTGTTATCCAAAAAACCAGATATCGCGTCCTCTCCCCCACTCACTCACAACAGTTCTTACAACGTTCTATACCCATCACATATCGCAGCCAATTCGCAATATCACTTTGTAGCTTTTCATCCGACGGCGAGAGTGAAGTGGCATAAGTCCGGGAAGAAGAAATCGGAAGTTCGGAAATCGGAAAATTTAGGTTAGGTCAGATAAATCCATGCTTGGGATCAGTGATGTCATTAACATGCCCATTGTCCCTATCCCGCCAAAGTGCATTTTTTGCCTCTTCTAGAAAAGCTTTACACCATGGAACACTATAAACGGAACCACTTTCACCTGGCCTACTAAGTGAATATTAAATGAAGCATTTTACTACAGTTGCATGGACAGCTCCTGAATCTGCAAGATTTAACTAGCAGTGCAGGTTTTTCTCTTCATAAGAAGTGAATAATCAAATATATCAACGTACCTAATACGACGACTAGAGCACAGCCTTTCGAAATTTTGAAAAAACATTGCTTTGGCAATGCACGGTGGCAGACGGTATCACAACTCTAACGGCTGGCTTTCAAAATAAATTCAACTGAATTATTTGTGGTGGTGTGAGCGGCACAAATGAAAGTCACATTGTCGGTGGCCCCAGCCAGACGTTCACTCATGATCACCGTGAATGACACTAGGATTGCCACTACGGACTGCCCTGCAACCGACGGTCGCCTTCATTTGGAGTAACCTTCTCTTATCTAAATGTTAGTTATGTGCTGCAGTTTGCTTTTTTCTTGTTGTTCATCGCAAGAACGCTGTTGAATTTAACTGAAAATGAAATGGCGCCGTGCCGCCGTTGACCGCTGGAAGCATCACGTTTCGCTTGCGTCAGGCGTGACCTGCGATGTCATGGCCATCACGCTGCTGGACGGGGAAGGTCCTTCCACACCCGGTCCAAGGCACCAAAGTCTCCCCCTGGGCGGGGAAGGACCTTTGCTCCCGGTGCAAGGCACCGCAGCCCACGTCCCCCGTCGACTCGACGGGCGCAGCCAGCGCCCGTTGACCACTGGGCAGAGCGGATTCGGAGCTCAGACCTAATCTAGTGGGATAAACTACCGTAGCGCACTGACACCGGCAGGAGGTTCTGGACGGGATGTCAAGCAGAGAAACAAACCATCCGTTTGACGGCAATATCCTGCCGGTAAGCAGGGACTTTCAGCTGGCAGGTGTCAAGAATATTTGGTATTATCACTACAATACAATATTTGATATTTATACTTATTTTTACAATATTCACCTAACCTTTGCTATCAACAGACCATGCAATAAAACACCAATTCGCTGTTAAATGATGGCTAGGTTTTTATTAAATATTCATATGCCGTGCATTTGGCAGTCCGTTCATGGGAGTTAGGTCCAGTTTCTTATGTGCTGATCGAGATATTTTGCATTTGTTCAGATACACGCTCTTCTTATACTACCACACTGTAAGTGAGTCGATAGCGAATACTGGCTCCGGGAATGCTTACCACATGGTCATCACACTGCAGACAACCGATGCTTTCTGGACAAAGCACCTGTTCCTGGACACAATTATGTTGGTCTCTTTGTGGTAGCAAGTCTGCGCACGTGTCCATTACTCTGCGCCAGACCTATGCGCCACAGCGTCCCGCTCATTCTCCACCTCTCCCGGCGCGGGTCTCGGGCGCAGGTGGTGGATTGTCATACCTCCCCTCCCCCTGTGGCGGCATGTTGTGACGCACCGCCTCGACGGACACCTGAGCGGAGAGTCCGGCCGGCTCGGCAGCAGGGCGGAGTCCAGCCGGGGTGGAGTCCTCGAAGCGGAGTCCTCACAGCTGGCGGCGCCGCGCGGCGCGCTGCTGCCGCCGACAGGCGGGACCGTCGGCGCCACGGCCCAGCTGGTCATCGAAGCCCAACCGCGCGCTGTGGCCAACTGGGTGGACCTGGAGGATTTCGCGACTGGCGACGCGGCACTCCACCTGATCGCATTGAGGAAGTTTGCGATACGTATGTTGACGACATGAACGACATTTACGTCGTCACGGATGGTTCTGACGCGCGGACAAGAGACCTGGTCAGCAACATCAACGAAACGGTAACTGACATGTTTCCAGGGAGTGTGAGCCACTGTATGAGCGCGAACGGCACTGTAGACAGCTACTGTTTGTTCCTCCCTCCCCCCCCCCCCCGGAGTGCACGAGCATGCTATCGGCTTGCTTGACTTCCCTCCACTCACTTCTGTTTGACGCCCAGCAAGCCAGCAACATCGCTCCACGACGTCCCCGACGCGGGCCTAAACGTTCCGACCGATGGCGGGCCTTAAATATCGGCACCGGGAGTTGGTGGTCAACCGAGTGACGGGCCAGCACCGGCCAGAAGAGGTCGTCACCAGCCTGTTACAGAACGCCCCAGCCGCCACAGTCCTCATCCCGCGGCTGGCCCCTCCAGCGACAGAAGCGCCCCGCCGACAGGGCGCCAAGCCCGGCCCGTGGTCCTCATCCCCACGGCTGGCGCTCTGGTCGACAGAGCTTCAGGACGCCGACAGAGCGCCAGCCGCCGTGTCCTCATCCCTCATCTATCGCTCTGGCGACAGAGCGCCCCGCCGCCGCAACCCCCATCACGTGGCTGGCAGTCCAGGCCCTGGGAAACTGCTTGGCGTTGAAGTGGGAGCGGATGCTTCTCCCGGCACCCTCAGCCCTCGCGATGATGATAAGCAAAGAGCAAGGACGGACCCTGCTGCTGGCGGCGGCGCTTCTCACCAGCGCTGTGTCCGGACATGACCAGCTGTTTGTGGCCGTCTCCAGGGTGGTACGAGCTGAGGTCCTCCGACCCGCTCTGCCCCGCGGACATAAAAGTAACGCCATGATCACCAAAACATCCTGAATAGTCGGCGAATAGCCAACAAACACGAATAGCGACGCGGACAGTTTCTGTGCACTCGGGCATTGGTGCTATCTTGAACAAGCTGTTTGAGTCTTTCCCCCTCCCCCCCCCCCAGAAATGAACGCAACACGATGAGGCATTCTTGACGCGGCGCATTGCGAGTAATGTTGGTTGCAACACAAAGCCCACGTGTTTGCAGTTGCTGGTTGGTTGCCAGCACACCAACTTCTGTTTTCACAGGAACTATTTTGTAAAAAGCTGCTCGCTGGAGTTACAAAATGTTGACAACCCCAACCTTCTTTGGTGCCTCGCTCCAGCAATGCATGCTCAGCCGCATTTATCACATGTGGTCATATTGTCCAAGGCCCATTGCCGAGAGCATCGGATGGCGATGGTGAGCCGTGCCAGCGTCCTGAAGTTATCATCATTTCAGCGTCTATGTGGGAAGGAGCTAATGAAGACAATAGCGCCATGCTGTTGATGAATGATATAATCACTCTGCTTGAAATCAATAGTGCACCCCAACAGAAGAGTACGAAAAAGCAGGTCATGACCCACAGAGATATTGGATTATTCCACGACAAACTGATCGCAGATAGGTACATTTCAACACGATACCCTCTTCGAATTTAACGAGCACAGATCTTAGAGGTAAGTATACGGCCAAAACACTATTTTGCAAGCTTTAGAGCCATACGGCGTAGCTGTAAGGAAGAAGCAGATGAAAATATGCGATGACGTCACGAACCTTATTTTTAACTTGCTCCAGCCAAAACAGCGCGAGTTATAATGTTTGGAACAAGTGAATTTGGAAACTAAATACGTAAAGCTTTCCAGAACATGGGGCAATATAGCATTCAAGGTTAACTAGGTACACATCACACGTCATTGCGAATTTTCATCTGTTCATAGCTTCTATGGGTACACCGACCTAGGATGTGTGAAACTCCGTGAGCCTAGCATGAAATTTGACGGCAGTTTATAAAAAACAGGGTTCTTTTGATTTTCTTAAAACTGGAGCTCAAAAGAAAACCAATTTATTGGTATTCAGAAAAAAACAAATTAATGGGATATCTTCTAGATCGCTTCCGAATCGAAATCAAGCGTTGGCGGGTCGTGCAGGCGGCACGCCATGAGCCGACGGGTCAGTATCAGCTGACCGGCGCGATCGGCCAACTCCGTCGGGAAATGTGACGGTGACCTTGAAACCAGCCGGAATTCTGGAATAATGTATAAATGAAGATCGCATTTTCACCGGCCTTCGTACCTGTCATCGGTCACGTATCGCGTAGATATTGTGTTAAATTGCGCTTCAATGACATAGTGTGCAGCCATGCATCATCAGTTCTAAGTAAGTCGTTTCTAGTGATTTACAGCAATTACGTCACTGGTCATTTGCTTATGTCTGTTGACCTGGAAACAAGAAGGTAAAGCAAGCAGGCTTAGATCCTTAGTTGTTTGTTCTGCTCCGTAGGTTTTGTTACAACTATGTCGTCGCAACCAACGTTTCGCGTGCATTCATTCCTCACGGGACTACTTCGGATGTTCGAGCTGTTTCTCCATTGATTTTACTGCAACTTAGACGTGTTTCCCCCCAGGACTGATGACTAGCTATGCGCTCCCTTCAGCGTTTGTGCGTTTTTCGCACATATTGTAAGCATCCCTCTGTTTTGCGGATTTTATCATCTCTCACAAAGATGAGAGGCACGTCTGCGAATGAATATAAAAAGGTGAGGCTAATTTTTTTTCTTACAAAACAAATCACAGCATTATCCGTAGCACGGTAGTCTAGCGCCTTTGCCTGACAGTAAAGCCGTGAGTGAGACCCTATGTGCTGCGCCTCGTAGAGCGTTTCATAAACTGCGTTCATAATCGTATGTTCGATAACCAGCAATGCGGTCAGTGCAGCTGCGAAACATATATGACGCCAGAATTTGATCCGCATCTGGACATAACAGACTTTTATATTTTGTCAGGCGTTTAACGATGCCCCACTTCGATGCATAGGCATTTCCCGTGAAGGGTCGTGAGGACGTGCAACACACATTTAAGGCCTAAGTCCTCAGTATGTTTGCATATGTTGAAGAAGGTAGACTTGTTGAATATTGGGCCAGGCAGCAACAGGTAAAGCAACATATTTGTTTTGTAATTGGTGGAAGTTTTTCAGTATGGGCAGTATCTTTTCCTGGCAACTGATGCTGCGGCTTTTGAATGAATTTAACTATGACCGAAAAACGAACTTTGACAACGAGTTCAGAAGCCGTTTTAAAACGTGCCTCAAGCGGATGTTGTTAAAGAGAGTGTTCCACATGTGTATGCGGTTTTAAACTGAAAAAGCCACCTTGAGGATCATTTGGGGTAGTTCACAGCCCTGCGCCTCTCAAGACCTAAACCCTTCTAGTTTCTGAGCCACATGCACGTTAAAATCTGTATACTTTTTCGAGGAGGCTATTTCATGGTCAGTCACATGCTCATGACATCACAATAAATAAATAAAAATAAAATTAAAATCCTGCCATTCCATCAGCCATGCGACGATCGAGCCGAGACAAAAATAATTATCGAGTCGTTCATATCTGGTGTTCCTGAGCACAATTTTTATATAGAACATCCATCAATTGGCTATCAATTAATGTAAGTCAAGGGACGCTGACGTAATAAAACAAGAGGCGTTGTGCAGAATGCTTACGAAACAGGGAAATTGTGTTGTCGACGGCACTCTTTTCCACTTAAAAGCATACCAATGATCATGCGTGAGCTTGTTTCACCATATCTGATGTTTGATTTAATATCTTCAAAAGGGGAGCATTCACTTTAAGGAACTGCGCTGGATTATTTTGTGCAATATGCTGCATACAAATGCCACGTTTATCATTACGGTACCCGATTACCACACACAGGCATGTGGTGGCACGCATCCTGCCTGTTAAGCATTTGTATGGACAAAGAAATAAAACTGTTCTTACATGAACGGACGCAAATTGTACCAGCATTTGACCTCACTGTGTGTAATTACTCCAAGATGTAATAATCGTCATTGTAATTGTGATCATGGCTCAATCAGGAATCACGAGATCATGATCTTGTGCTCAGAGCTCGCACTTTCGTGGCTGAGTTCGATCCTGCCGTCGATCCGGAGCTTCTTTTCATATATTCTGTTGCTCCGATATACCCACCCGTTGACGACATTGTATGAATATTCAAAACGCCGGATGGCTACGCATTTTCTAGCAAGCCGTATGATATTTATTCCCCATTTCTTCCTTACCCTTTGGAGAATAGTAGATAATAGTGCTGCCGGTGATTTTGCGTCTACTCCTGCTTGCTTCTTCGTGACTAAGGTCAAAGGGCTCTACAGATGTTCTCAATATGAGGCGGAAATTCTGTATACTTGCGAAGATCTAACCAAGTTTTTCAGCGACCAGGTTTTTCAGAAATTTATGTAAAATGACACACTAGATTACTACGTTTACCTAGCTGACCTGAAGTGTTACAAGTATTTCAGAAAATGTAAGCAGTTATTTTTCCACTGCACTTTTCCCAGTTATTTAACTGCGCGATCTATTTTTGCCAAAAACAAGTTAAACTATACGGCCTGTGACGTCATCGCGCATTTTCATAAGCTCCTAGCTTCTTATCGGTACGCCGTGGGGTTCTAAAACCTGCAGAATCGCGCTTTGGTCGCATACTTGATGCAAAGTGGTGTTTTCGTCAAGTTGAAAGGGGTGTCGTGTCTTCAGGTCGATATGCTGTGGAATGACCCTAGCGTCAACGGTGTGTTGAGGCATACAGCCGATAAGCACAATAAGCGAATAGATTACTAGTAATAAGTATACAAGATACAAAACAAATTACAGTTGAATTAAAAATGCACCAAAGCATCAAAGACATGAGCGCATTGTACGGTCATGTCGTCTAGTTAGTCCCACAAGTTTATGCGTGTTTATCACTATTTCACGCGAAGTGCGAGCGACGGCCAGAGCTGGTGGGCGTACGTTTTTCTACGCCAAACCCCATCTGCGTAAACTTGGATTCTCGGGGAGCTTGAGAACATGCGTTGTACGTCACGTATGCCATTTCAAAACCTTACTTTTTTACTGGCCCGTTCGGCATGGTCAATCCTCACCCTAATAGAGTGCGGCGCGGGGGTATGCAACCATCTCGAGGTTTTCTGAGGATATGTCTCCTACATGCCGTGTCATCACGCCAAAATATCAGTATATTTTGTGGCATTCATGTCGCATGCTTTGACACCAGGAACACGTCTCTCTGACATTTCTTATTTCTGATGGAAGCGACGGTTGTTATGAACACTGCACGGCCATCTATGTCTGGTGCGGTAAGCCGGCGTCAGTTAACGGATCCGCCGGTTGGAAGTGGACGGCACTTATCTTAACGGAGCCAAAACAAAGGGTGGTTTTGCCGAATGGTTTTTGGGGGGACTGAGCAGAGGAGACGAAGCCTATCCCCAAGATAGCTACAAAGGGGGTTCTCCACGGATTTGGCCCACCTTCCTCTGAAAATCGCGGGGGCTAATACACAACAGCTCAATGGGAAACTAGAGATAGACCCTGGACCCTATAGCATAAATATATGGTAACACAAACAAAATTAGACATTAACGTGTTCAGGATTAAACAAGCAACACGTTTGTGTAAGCGTCATATTCTACGAGGCATGATTTTGTAAACATTGGCATGCAAAGCTAAAAAGACGGATTGTTATGGAACATTGAACTTTGTCCTGGCATAATGGGGATCTTTGCGGCACTAAACTTGTCATCAATCAGGAGATCTCATCAGAGTCAATCCACATATTTTTGTGTGAGGCTCTATAAGTCCTACTTGGAATTGGCAGGGGAACCAGCTGCACGTTCGTGCTATAAAAAAACGCAAATCAGGGCCAGGGTTAAGAAGCACGCATGCGTCCAAAAGTCTAACGTGTTGTGGTCGGCTGCAATAGGCGACGGATCTGCTGAGTTGAGAATTCTGGTGTTTTTATGTATTTTGTATCACGTGCCGTGCAAAATACCTAAGTAGCGCAAATTCACCTAAATCCATCCGAACTTTTTGCGTTGCATCGTGTTCAAGCATAACAGTGGGCTCCTGAGGGATTATATTCCAGCACAACGTGCGTACACACAAGGACGTTTGCGGTGACAACTCGCAAGCCTTCATCGAAGCAACTCGCAAGTCCTTCAGCGCACATAGCATGACGCAGTGCACACTTGAAACAAAGTGTGGAGGACTCGCAGGCTCTCACATTTTGTTTCACCGTCCCAAGATGACATAGCGTTGAAAAGAAAAGTCCGTGACAGACACGTTGACGAGAGACGAGGCGCGTCGCCGGACAAAAAAGTGACCGACACCACTGAGCAGCCTCCACGAAAAGAGGCAACGGGGACCATGGTAACGGACAAAGCGGGATCGCTGGGGTGACAGCCAGCCATGTGTTTTCTCCGCTCGAAGTCAAAACCCATCACGTAAAAACTAACAGTTCTTTTATGCTGAGCTTTATGATCTTTTTGGTGACACATTTATGGCTGGCTTCACCAAAACCCGTGGCTGGATCCATTCGGGACCAATGGTGCCTTGCATCAAAGCTGGATAGTTCTCACACTCATCGAAGAAATGCTCATTTCGCGGAGAAATACAAGCCGAGCAGTATACTGACGGTAACACAAATTCCGTCCAAAGAACAGCCTAGAATAACATGTGACCCAACAAGAGTGGCCCCTCCCCCTCTTCCTTCGCGGCACCGTGCACCCGAACAGATTTTGGATAGTGACTGAACTGCAGACAGCAATGTCAGCTGAATAAGGAATCATCAAGAGCATTTGAGGTCATGAAAACTGGGAACTGGCATCAAATATTTTGCGCACTAAGATAACGCACTCCTGATTTTATTTGAAGAATTTGTTGGACGCAACCATATGCGGTTTACGTTCTACCATTCCAGTCTCGTAGAAATGTTTGCAACGTGAAGCAGAAAAATAATCAACGAGACATCGCCTGATGAGCTGAAACAATTTTCTCGTTTCAGGCGTTACCAATCAACTCATCGGCTCCATATCTTCTCAATACCAAAATTATATTGATCCACGAATATTCGAGCGCACTGACTAGCCATATTTATCGACCATCCATGATTGTGTGCAACGTTGCAACAATACTGTTGCCCTGATGCGTCCGTTTCAGCTCGTGTTCATCGCGGGGCACGCGGAATATTCCGCTGGCGACCTTCCATGCGATACTGCAATGATGCATAACATCCTTTGGTAAGAAATGGACAACATACAATTGCTTCTTTTGCTCGCTGTCACTTTAGTAATCTCTGCCGCCTTTCATTACGTGGGTTTAGATCAAAACTATGCAACCAGCACTGGGCTAAAATTTTTACAATATTTCATACTGATCTATCTTTTTCGAACGGAAGTCTACTCCCTGACTGGCCACTTCCACTGCCATATGGCACCTCCATAACAAAACAACAGCAATATAGTAGTGGTAAATCCTCACAAGAAGCGTGCCCACTCAATGAACCACGTTCCGCTAAAAGCGGCGCTCCTTGCCTGTGAAGCACATGAACCTTGATCTACGAAACCGGCCGGTGAGCGAGGGCGCCTCTCAAACATGTCTGTGCTCCAGACCACCGCCGCCTTACGGAGCCGCTGCCTGTGTTCCTCAGTGACCTCTGGCCCTGACACGTGACCCAGGAGTCGCGCGGCACGCGGCAGTTAAATGGCGGAGCACGCCGCTTCCCACAGGGCATGGCGGCTGCGTAAAACAGCCACCACATACCGCGCCCCGTTTACAGCCCTCAAACACTAGAAATTTCATTAAGGGGTGACATTTATGTCATAGTCGTTTCGTAAAAACCATATGAAAAAGGAGAATTTACGAGCGAAGCTTGATATAGCTGTACCGATTGGATTTAATCTCTTTGGAAGACGATGACCAGCGGAATTATCATTTTCTATTTGGTGAAGTAGTTAGAAAACTATAAAATGATGTTAGAATGACCACTTAAATACTATCGAGAAGTGATAAAGTAAATTGGATGGGCAGCGTTGGGCTCTCGCAACTTGGTTGCCCTCGAGCAAATGCCATTACAAGAAACGACCAAGCCGAGCGCAGTCGCCACCCCGCTCAGGTGCTCATTGCCCGGACGAACGTGACAGCGCTTAGTTATTTTTTTTTCTTGTATTGTCAAAATTGTTCTGTTAATTGTACCGAACAATTTGAGTTATGTAGCAAAAGAGGAAAGATGTAAAGGAATTGCATTACGTTTTCAGCTCCGCTGCAGTCTAATGGTGTTCCTGCTAAACATTGCGCAAGCTAAGGCTCATTCAATGGTCTGTTTTATGCCGAAAATCGCCATAACACAGCTTTACTCATCCAAACACTCGACACTAAGAAAACCTAATACATGCCCCCCACGCTTGAGTCAGTGGAATTGTTCAGCATAGGAGTCGTGCTGTACGCTCTTCATCAAGGATGAGTTCACATTTGAGGTAAAACTATGCACTAGCGTTTGTCATCCATTCGTCTCATCGGTCTTCCCGACTTTTCCACTCGCTTCCCCAGACAAAGCACGGAAAGGCAGCAAAATGGGGGCACCTGCACCCCAGCCGTCCTGAAAGATTACGCCTTTTTAGCCGAACATAAATCTGATCTGATAAGAAAACTGGGTCGGCTTTTGTTCGCATCCATCACCATGAAAGTTATTGTTATAACCTGGCGCGCTGTTTGCTTTCGACATCTCCTGGCTGGAGGACCCGCCGTCATTCTTTCGGGAGGTCAGATCTGAATGCGGGCGCGGCGTCCTTCCCGCTTTCTCGGGGCCGCCCTGTGAGAAACAAACATCCTAGTCCGGCAGCAAACAAAGCTCGCCGAGGAGGCCACTTCAAGGTCCCGCGCGGCGGTCCCCAATGGCCACTGTCCCACGCTGTCGTGTCACGTAAAAGTCATCATTTCTGCCCGCGGACAGCGAGGTCTCCTCGCCAGGGGGCCGAGATTTTCATACAGCCCGGAAATTTACGGACCCCTAAACTATATAATCACCGGGCACCGGTCGGATCCCATGTCAATTTTTATTGGTTCCTGTCATTTATTAACGTCCCGTATTAGCGGAAAAGTCATTAAGCGCCTTTCGGCCGCCGGTCGGACGGCGGTGTACTTGAAGTGTCGTCGGCAGTAAACAGGCGGGAGGCTGCATTGTATCTCGGTGCCGGCCGTGCCGAAATCACCGCCCACCGCGCCGACCGATAATGAAAGCGCAGAAATAAAATAAATAATGAGGCACAAAAAGCACACGTAAAAGATGAGCCATAAAGCAGCGCGGTGTGACGGCTGGCTTTACTGCCGGCTGGCGGTGCATTTCCGATGCCGCCAGACGGGTGATTCGTTAGCTGGCCCGGCTGCCGGTCAGAGATAGCCGTGCTGTCCGCCGGCCAGCGCACGCGCCGTAAATTATTGCCCGGCGCTGGGGGCGGGGCAAAAACGCGCCTCCGACAGCCGCGCGTTTGATTCGGACGGCCGATGCCGTACCGATGCCGGACCGATGCCGGACCGATGCGGATCAAACGTCACGTGACACCGCCGCGCGGCGCCGCGGAGGGAGCTCGGCGGCGCAGCTGCGGCGGACGTGAACCTTATGCACGACTTGAAGTGCGCTGCTGTGGGAAGCGTTGCAGCGTTATGATATTGTACACTTGAAAACATTTATTATTATTATGAAATTTATATTATTATTATTATTATTATGAAAACATTTATTTATTATTTTACAACGGTTCCCGCCTCTTAGATTGTGTAGTTTTAACGTATGTTATATCAGTTCACAGCTGCAAACACGAGGCGTACAGCGTGCCTGGCTTCACGTCGCTCCTTAAAACGGCACGACGAAGAGCAGGTGCCGTGGCCATTCGTAGCGGTGATGCGTCGCTTCAGAGACCGCACGTGAATGGAGGTCGGCAAGGCGGCCGCCATCTTGAAAGCTCGATGTTGAAGGCCCCACCTCCTGCCTTCAGCCCCACCCCGTCTGAAGCAGCCGCACGCTACAGACAGAGCTGCAGCCAAAGTCAAGTTCACCGTCCAGTTTCGCCGCTTCAAAACCGGTTACCGCCACGCAGTGGCACGGAGTAGAGCAGTTTGTATTGTCGGCTGACAGCCAATTATAGAATATCGATACCTGCTATCGTGCCACGCGCCAATAGCACATCTGAAAAGGTGACAGCAAATAGTCCAGGGATTTGCCTGGCGACAAGCCGGCAGCAATTTAGTATACTGCCATTCTGAGCCAGCGTGGTCGGTGTTTACCTCTTGGTTTCGACCATTCGCAGCAAACGTGAGCCATTTGTTTACCACCGGCAGATGGCAATGGTCATTTGTTGTGCGAGCCAGCACCGCTCCATAGCGATCAAAGAAAGGATTTAAACCAAAACAAGAAGTCTGCGAAACTGGATATTTGACATCCGCTTATTTGTCCATGTCGGACCCTTGCGACGGAAAGCAAAACACGCCTGCGACCAGCAAGGCTCCGATCAGAAAATCGCCAGATTCTTATTAAAGAGAACATGACGGACTCACTCCCAAGACACCACTAGACACATCACCTGTAAGACCTCCTCCGAATTAACGCCAGACTGACACCTGCGGAGTGGGCCGGGTCATGACCTGCCGTGCCAGCTGAGGGCAGCCTGAACAAACACGTGATGCGTCATTTTCGCGGCTGATTTGTGCGATCCGTTTGAAATGTGGAAACATGGATACTGGGAATGTTGCCAGTATCTAGGATTTCCTTTCTAGAGAGCCACATATTGTTCAGAATTCCTTTCCTTTGTCATTCATGCAGAAACTCGTTAAACGGAGGTGTCAAGGCATTGCACGACAGACGACATCACCAGGTGCCGCTCAACGCCGTGTCTTAGACTGAGACTGAGGCAGACATTTTTTTCAGATTTTTTCGGACATTCATATCTCGGCATGTGACCTGGTAAGGAACAAATAAGTCGGCAGTGGGCAACATTCATGGTGAGATAAACAGTGAAGGAAGAAACTACATAACAGCCACGGGGAGGACCATCATCACTTGTCAAGGAGGCGATATCGAGGACGTAGGAAAATTTCAGCCACCGACTGAGCACTTACACACTGCGGCCACTGGCGGATACTGACATTGCTCAATCAGAAACCATGCCTAACCCAACCTAACCTCACATGACGCAAGAGTATTCACACAATTCTTAGCTACTTGCACCTGAGCGAAGAGCTACTCGAGAGAATTAATAAAATCCTAGAACAGAAGGCGTCGTCTGCTAACGCATCATCAACTACTGCCACTCAGAGCATCGGGCCGGGGTAGAAACTAACACCTGCAAGACACCTATGGCGGTCCCTTTGATCAGCTGGTGCCGTCTTCAGCGGAAATGCTACGCTGAGCACCAGCCGATGAAACGCGAGGTTTGAGCACCGGCTGGCCAATCAGCGTAACAGGTGTTCGTTATCAGAATATATCATAAAAGCGTTCGTGTCCGAGCCTATGTGTTTTATGATGCAATGCCCGGGACAAAACTTGGCTGATTTTGAACTTCTGAGCAAAAGATATTCTGTCTCGCATGCTAGCTACGAAAGATCGGTATGCTCGTAGAGCCTGACTTTGTTGTTTGCACTATTTTCTCGTTTCTGTCATCGTTAAATCATCCATCGCTATGATAAGTTTGTTGGTGGTCTCCAACATGCACATAAATAGAAGCTAGCTTCAATTATGCGGTTTGGCGGATATAATGGTAGGTTGCGATGGCTAGTGAACGCACTCTTTATTGTTATCAAAGGCTGCCGTCTTTCCCCACGTAACCAATGAGAGGATATCCTGTGCTGGCCCTTCGGCGCATCCCTGGACCGGCTTCCAATCATTAGGGATCTATTTCTGACCATCCCTTCCCCCGCGCGGGGTCATCCATTACCTGGTCACTGTTCGCTGGCTGCGTCTCGTCGCATCGGCCATCCGCCCCACCAATTACATCAATTATTAATCAGATTATGCAGACTTATCTGCGGGGCCGGACAAACAGATCCCAATATGGCCGCCGTGCCGTCCGGTCGCGGTTTTCCTTCATTTGTTTGGCGGCCTGCGTGCGCGGCGCTAGCGCGGTCGTAGATCATGTTAGCTGCCGGAGGCGGCGGCCGCAGCAGCGCGCGTGCCGTGGCCAATATTCCGAATACCAATAACCCGCGACCACCCCAATCAACCGCGATCCGATTAGTCTGACCCTTTATGTAATTGGTTAATTGACGGCGGCCAGGCGACCAGGCGGCGCGGTGGGCTCTGCAGCCGGCCGGCGGCGGGTGATGTGCGGGTCGCGGGGGATGGGGTCGGCCCACCGACAGGCGGACATGGCTCTGCTCTGCCACGCGTCTGGTGCACGCTATCAAGCAACAGGTGACACGAAGACCGCAGCTTTTTGATAGGAGCCTGTGCTCGCGTGAGCGCGAGCACAGACTGCACTGCACTGTCAGCATGGCTTCTCCTCCTTTTCGGATCTTTCGGCAAGATGAGCCACCCCGGCATCTCACCACGCAGCCATTGTGGCGTCATGGGCCCAGTCGCCAGCGACACGATGACACTCTTTTTGGGCGTTTCTCTGCAGATGGCGCCCGCCGACCGTCTCGAGAATGAACTCGCAGCTGCTGCAGCGTTCTCTCATTATCGATTGGCGCAGGTGCTGGCCTGTTGTCCCGTCAACACCGCCTGTAGCCGTCACAGTGGGACGTTGTCGTCGTTAGCGGTCGTCTGGCAGTGTTGTTTTATGATCATTGTTCGATACACCCGCCGCGTGACGTCACGGCTCCTCACAAGATCCGCTGAGGGCGTGAGTCACGGTCCGTGGTTCTTTTTTATTGCTATGTTCGTTTGTTCGTTATCGTCACCTGTGCGAAACACGCTCGACTAAGCACACGGTTTCAAGTCTGCCCGTGGCATGACTCATGGGAAGCTAGTGGTGGGCGGCAAACCAATTCTGACCCGGGAAGCATTCCGTCTTTGTCGCTCACACTTTCGAGGCTAAAAATAGGTTCAATAACAAATGAGACTTGAAGTTTCGGCTTCGACGAACGCAAACCTGTCTTGTATCCATGCGGAAAGGCATCTATCTGACTGCCGTTTTCTGTGCAGGACTACCTATAGGCAACGTTTCTGGCGACGTATCTATTTTCATTTTAGTTTGGATGCACCACACGCACGCCTGATGAAACCATGCTCCAGTGAATCGTCCTATCACTTTCCATCGCGTGCCTCGTTTGTTTCACAGTTCCAGGCTCAAGGCAATCAAACCCAACCAGGCAACACCCTTCTCTTGCCAACCGGTGGCTTTCTATGCCGGCCGCGTGGTGTCCAGCGGGGGTGTCGACGCACACGCGCCGTTCTAGCGCCCCATCTGTGCTTCCGGCCAGTGTCCAGCTGTCCCAGCGCCGTCCCCCCGACGCCAATAACACGCGACCCCAACCGGACATTTCATATTTGGGGTGGCAAGATTTATCTCGGCGAGTGGACAAAGGGCAGCCGGAGGTCGCGCGCGCCGGCTCGAGAGGGGCCCGTGCCGCCAATGGCCGCGCCGCTGATTCACACGAACATCAAACTTTAATTCGCCCGCCTGATGTCTCAATAGAGGCGGCGGGCGGGGGACGGGCTGCCTGTGCCACCGACCGCCGCCGCCGCCGCCGCCGCCGCCGCCGCCGCCGGCGCCGCCGCCGCCGGCCAGTTGACCCCCGCGCGGCACCCGCCTCGGCTGATATGAATCGTCGATATCAATAGATTTGTCCTGCTTTGTTTGCGTCAACAAAGCGGACGGCTGCATGCCGCTTCAGTGCGCGCCGGTGTATGGGCCGGACGGGCCGGCTGGCGGCCCGTGACGCGCTCGATACCGTCACGGCCCGGTACGGGTCTCCCGGGCCGCCCGGCTATCAATAATTTGACCTCCATCAGTGGCCGCACCGGAAGAGTTGTCTCGGTAATAAGGGGGCTCGCGCGCCGCGGCGGCGACCTGTGACGGCTCGCGCGGGAGCCGGGTCATGGCCTGTCACGGCCGTCACACAGCCGTCACGTGACACCGTCACGGCGGTCCAGCACTGCGCTGGTCGCGCGCACCGAGCGTGGCAAATCATGGCCAGCGTTTCATGCATAAATTACGGCCTATCGCGGCGTGCTCTGATGGCCCTGATGCTCGCAGATTTGTCCCGTCACTTATCGCATCTGGCAGCGCGTGCGCCCATCTGCTCCAATATGGCAGCCGCGTCGGACAGCGGCGCCCACCGCCGATTGAACGGACCCGCTGTGGCAGCGTGGGTGGGCTTCCGGGAACATCAACCGCCCGCATTCAGCCCGTGCGCCCGTGCCGCGGCGTCGACGTGCGCCGAGTGAGCCGGCGCGGCGCGTGCAGGCGGCACTCGTGGCCGCCGCCGCCGCCGCCGCCGCCGCCGCCGCCGCCGCCGGTGTCCAGTTACCGATGCTGCATAGGGCCGTCAATAGCGGGGCGGCACGCCATCCGACTGGGCCGCCGACCGCCGCTGGGCGCCGCCGGCGGTGGGGCGGACGACCGCGCTGACAAAGACCGCCGCGCGGCGGCGCGCAGCGGCGGCCAGCCCGGTCAGCGACCGGCCGATCAGAGCCGAGATGAAGCACCCGACCCGCCCTGAGATGGCCGTCTTCAATGAACAATGCGGGCGCAGGTTTTGAGAGGCGGCCGCCGATCAGGCTGCGTTATTCGGGGCTTAATGCGCGTTGATTAACCGAGGCTCCCGACGAACTGACTGGCAGCCCATCCTCTGCCCGTATCGGAGAAACGTCGCTTAAGTGTGCGCAGATGCGCAGTACGGCATGAGTTATTTGCTGCATCTGGCAAGTCAGAATCTAGCGCACGTCACACCTCCACCTGCGACGACGCGGCGGCGCCCTGCCGCCACCACTCAACCTGGCGACAGCGCCGGTGGAACGCGCTCGGACGCGGGCCGTACTGACGGCGACGACGTCCCCCGGCGCGGCGGCGGCGACGACGGCTGCGGCAGCGTTCGCTGGGCCGCATCCTCGACCAGCGTCACCTGCACATGTCACCAGGCAGCGGACGACGAGCCGGGGCCCGGCCAGATCCGACCCCGGCCGGCGGGGCGACCGTGCGGACCGCGGCCCGCATCCAGTATGCATTGGCGCCGCGCGTCTGGCGGGCGTGTTGACGCGCCAGCGCGCGCCATCCGTCACTGATGGCCATCACCGGCGGCCTGCAGTGCTGGCGGCCGTGAATCACGTGCAGAATATCCGGCCACGGCCGCAGATCACGTCGGCTACGCTGCACCGGCGCCTGCCGGCCCTGTCGCCACCTCACCGGCGGGTAGCCGCGGCCTCACCGGCGGTAATCCGCGACCTCACCGGCGGGTAGCCGCGGCCTCACCGGCGGGTAGCCGCGGCCTCACCGGCAGTAAGCCGCGGCCTCACTGACGGTTAGCCGCGGCTAGCCTCCGGCAGGCGTGCGCACAGGCGGACGTGCCTTGTGCCTGCCGTCATCGCGTGAGCTTCGAGGAGTCAAGCGCCGAGAGCCTCGAAGCCGCACTCCGAGCGATTCGGTTCTGAACGACACCGAATGTCAAAAGCGATCGTCAAAGCGATGGCAAAGAGAAGAGGCATTCAGGCATCGGAGAAAATTGAGGGAGATGAGCGAGAAAAAGTCCCGCGAGGCCACGAGGCCGATTTTCGAAGCTAGCGACGTAACTACAGCCCGGACTCGTGGGGAATGCCGAATATTAAGCGTCAAGCCAACCCGTTCTCACTAAAACTGCGCGTCATGTCGTCATTCCTATCTCCAATGTGCTCATTTAACGCAGGAGAGGCCTCCATTAATCAGCCCGAACCCCGAGATACAGGGTGTGCAATGACGTCCTGCAGATAACATCATGGATATGACGTCATCGTCGGCACCTTGTTCCTGGGAGTGGGCGGAACGGACTGGGCGCTGGCAGACCCGACTAACATTACTCGCTGTGTCGCTCCTCTGACGTGACGCTAATCAAGTGTGACTCGGTTCCTTGTATTGTGCAGCGCCTTCCGTATGCCACTTAACGGTCTGGACTGCTTCTCGGTGTAGTGTCTGTGACGTAACCAAAATCCCGGACGTAAGCAGGCCGCCCTTGGACCATCGCCGACCAGGTTTAACTCGAGTCCAGCAGATGCTTACCCGGCCAGGCCACAGAGACGCCACCATTTTCCCGCAGCGATTTCGGCCAGCGCGGTGCCATTCAGTCACCGCGTCCGCTTGCTCCGTGTCGGACTATCTCCGGCGCAGGCTCGCTCGACAGACGCGCAGACAGACAGACAGACAGACACGCGCCGCGCTTTGTAGCCGCGCGTCACAATCTGCTCTGCATAATCTTCCGCTTAACCGCCCCCTGTATCAAACAATTTCAAGCCTAATGCCCGGGCATTAAGGCCCTGAATATCATAATGGTATGGCATAGCGGCTGATGGCCCAGATTCCGCTCTGACGGTTATTGCCCATAGTCGGAGCACTCCTTCGCCGCGGCCATCGAGAGATATCAGGTCTGCGGGGGCCGGCCCCTGGCGTGTCACGGTCATGGCGGCCGGTCCCCGGTCTGTCAGGGTCTGTGGGGGCCGGTCCCGGTCTGTCAGGGTCTGTGTAACTGCAGCCCGGTGACACGCGGTGCTCTTGACAGCTGCGGTCGCCGGTGCGTCGATGTCGATGCAGGCAGATGTTGGCAGCGCGCGCGCTTGTGTGAGTGCGCGTGTGCGTGCGTGTGCGTGCGTGCGTGCGTGTGTGTTGTGGTGTGTGTGTGTGTGTGTGTGCATGTGCGCTTGTGTGTGTGTGTGTGTGTGTGTGTGTGTGTGTGTGGTGTGTGTGTGTGTGTGTGTGTGTGTGTGTGTGGTGTGTGTGTGTGTGTGTGTGTGTGTGTGTGTGTGTGTGTGTGTGTGTGTGTGTCTGTGTGCCTGTGGACGTGTGCGTATGTTTGTGTGTGTGAGGGTCTGTATGCCTGTCAACCCCTCGGTGCGCGCAGCCACTCCCCGGCCTGTTCAGCTGCCGGCCCCTGACGCGTCACTGTCTGTCACTTTTGGTGTGTCATGATCT
Organism: Pollicipes pollicipes; assembly: GCF_011947565.3. Lineage (NCBI taxonomy): Eukaryota > Metazoa > Arthropoda > Thecostraca > Pollicipedomorpha > Pollicipedidae > Pollicipes > Pollicipes pollicipes. Next base: position 45,613,448 of record NW_023596225.1, on the reverse strand, counting down.
ACATCAAGGTCTACAAGGTCCGATACCTGATGTGTCACGGTCTGAGGAGCTAGCTGCCTCCGGTGTCTCATGATCGTAGGAGCTGTTCCCCCGCTCTGGCAAATGCCTGGCTAGCTGTCGTCTGATGTGCGTTAGGGTCTGTACAGGCGCCGTTCCTGACGTGTCGGTGGTCCGATTAGCCGCGCGTCCCCCGGCGGTTCAAGGTCTGCTAAGCCGCTGTTCCCTGACGTGACGGGGTCTGTTTAGCCTGCCGCGGTCCCGTAACGTGTCGAGATCTGTTCAGCCCAACGTCCCCCCACGTGTCGAGATTTGATAAGTCCGCCTTCCCCAGACATGTCGAGGTCTAACTAGCCGCTACCCCAGATGGCTCGAGATGTGGTAGGCGTCTGCCCCTGGCGGCTCGAGGTCTGATTAGCCGCTGCCCCTGACGGCTCGAGGTCTGATTAGCCGCTTGCCCCTGACGGCCTCGGGATCTGATTAGCCGATGTCCCTGCCGGCTCGAGGTCTGATCAGCCGTAGCTCCTGACGGCTCGAGGTCTGATTAGCCGCTGCCCCTGACGGCTCGAGGTCTAATTAGCCGCTGCACTCTGTGGTGGCCAGATTATGCAGATGTGAGCTAGAGCACTGGGTGCACACTGACCATTTGTGATATCTGCCCTCAGAACATCGGTGTACCATTTGTCACTCTGCATAGCGGGCGTCCGCTGGTGAACCATAATTCGTGTAGCTGCCGTTCCTTGGCGTCCATGATCTATTGACCTTTTGTGCCCAAGTCGCTATACCAATAAGTGCCACCGCTTGAGCATGATTTACTAGTCTGTAAATGTCTTTCCTTGGTGTGCAATGGTCCACAAGTATCGTCCCATTGCCTGCCAATGTCAGTGTTGCCGCTTTCTCGCGGTGTGTTACACGGTCTGCTGTCTGGTCTTGGGTGGCATGTACACCCGCGTCAATATCCTGGCTTCCTGCGTTAAGTATCTTCAACCTTCTAAATCACTACAGAAAAATCACAGGTATACAAATGCATTGTTGAAATATGATTTGTGCACGGGTAGTGCATATGTGAGTAAAATAGATACGACAAATCAGTAAGTACCTATGTCAAATGCCAACGTTTTTGCTGGATGCAAGACGTACCTGACTCACATCAAGCAGCTAACTGCTGGGTGACATAGTTGCTTTTGGTCCCTGATTGTGGAGGACAGGATGCTCATTATTGGAGGCACATTAATCTGGGAATGGGTAGCATAAATAATCTGGGAGGATGCAACCTTGTTTGTTCTGGCCAGCACTCGGACATGGATCAGCTGAAACAACATACTTAACCTAAAACTGGTGAAAAACTCAAGTGCGGCCGACTGACTAGGTAAACAGAAACTAAAATGTTGCCATGTTTTTAATTGTTTTTCAATTTTCTCAAACAGGAGCTTGGTTTCAAAAGTCTGAAGTGTGGTTTTTACCAACAAAACATGCTCCGTCCTAGTTTTTCAACCCTGAAATAACAATGTCACCCACTGGGGTTAAATAGGATTGCTGGCAAGGTCGGGAATAATGGGAATGAGGACCCTAGCTCCCCATGGCAACATATTTGAGTGTTACTTACTCATGTCAATATTTTCTATTCATGAAAAAAACTGTTTGTGGAATATGTGGCGAGTTGTGCTTTGTAATCTGTTCGTGCTTTGCCCGGAATTGGAACTTCTGCTATTTATGGCTTAAAGACACCTTTGCAAGTTGATGTCCCCGATGTGCATTTCAAGTGCCATTTAGTGCTGGTTTCAATTTGATTGGCTTCAGTCCGTCCATTCGGTGCCAGCCAATATCTTTGAAAATCTGATTGGGTTCTAATCCTCATTTCGGTGGAAATTTCTGATCCGGTCCAATCCGGCCCGCGGATCAATCCCAATCCGTGGTTTGATCCGCGGATTGATCCAGTCCGTGAAGTGTTCTATCGCGTTCCTGTCGTTTCGTGCCGTGTCAAGGTCGGCAAAGCTCCTTTCTCTTGATGTACGTGGATCGTGGAGCTGCCGTCCCCCAGTGTGCCAGGTCCTGTCAGAGTCATCCCATGATGAGTCATTACGGGGCGCTCACGTTGTCTTTAGAACAGGTTTCTGGACAGACTTCAAAAATGAAGTCATGAGTACCTTGGACTACCAGTAAGTCGTCTTCTCCCTCAAATTATGCATTTCAGCTGACAATGCACACCTAGTAGTTATGATCGTACACAGATGGTTGAAGATACCACAAACGACGGAAGCTTGCACTCATACTCGCAATAAAACAAATGTAGGTAGGCACGTGGACCGCGATGGTACAGCTCAGTTGGCCGGGGGGCTCACCGGTGACCACGCCCGTGTCGTGGTTCTGAGCCCAGCTGCCCGACCGCTGTCCCACCTCCCCCGCAGCGGCGTGGTGGAAAGTT